>NC_140165.1:273222642-273252642 GCF_963971535.1 Notolepis coatsorum
ATGAATGCAGCATGGTTTATATAGCGTTATCGGAATATACGGGGTGTAGGCTACTGACTGACTGCGCTCCGCGTAGCTTGATTGATTGAAAAGTTTATTAACAGATTGCAGAATGGGTACAGTACAGTACAGCTCAGTACATACAATTGTTCATTGGGGATGCAGACCAACTTTCGTCTTGTTTACATCAGGGTCCCCCATTTTCAATTCATCATAAATCATAAAGCTCAACTCGTTATTATTCTGCGCAGACCGCAGAAACACGGGAACGTTTTGATTATATTTAAAAGGCTTTACGTTAAACGAAACAAGTGGAACTTCGAAGCTGTAAGCAGAATACAAGTCATATTAATATAGTGTTCTTCCCCCTTTTTACTGTATAAGAAAGAATAGAAAACGCATTGCAATGACACTATAGTGGACAGACTATGTATATGATGGGATTCAAGTTCATGTATTGAAAGGCAGGCTATCATACATGCAGTGAGATTCATTGTTCTTGTATATGCTCTCGTATTATATTGTTTATATAGGCTACCCAATACTGACGTCAAAATAGATTGTAGTATGCCTCTAGAAATCATATGCAGCAGGTAGAAAATTGACGGGAGATCCATCGCGATTTGGAATAAAATTGAGGAGAACTTTAATCCATGGGGTATTAATCAAACAACACGGGAAAAGGCAGTCATATTCCAGCGCAGTCTTTATTAGCCGACAACAAAATAGATGCATCTAAAAATCATATAGCCAATCGAACACAACTAATAAAGGCATTCATATTACAAGCACGGTTATAATGACACACAACCAACGCCAAACAGTGGTCAACGAACGGTCTTTATTAGTATTTTGAGCTGTCCAGGCAGAATTGCAGCAATGGTCTTAGGGAGCCGTTGATATCTGACATCACCGTTTACAAATCCGCCTTTTATTTATCCCACAATACGCGATAGTGTCTTCTTGGTTCGACAGCAGTGAATTCTCTGTGGAGTTTCTCGGAGTCCCGCTCGGGTCGGTCCATTATTTCACATCCCATGGGGGGTGTTTCCTCATTTTCATGACCATATATGGATAATCATGCACGAGCATTGACGGTAGAACAAAGTGGTATTCATCAACACGGAGGACCATAGAGCCTGCGTACGCACGTGTGATGAATGCCGACTTCCCTGTGCGTACGCTAGTTCTACATTCCGTGCTTACGTGTGGAAGTAGGTCAAGTTCAAAGTCCACGTTGATGCATGAGGGCCCTGGGCCCTCATTCATCAACGTGTTCTACGCACAGATCTGTGCTTACCCTGTGCGTACGATAATTTCTAAGCAAAGAGTGGGATTCATCAATTTCGATTTGAACTTGACTCCGTGCTTACATCTACGCACAGGTCAGACCACACTTACCTGACGCCCAGTGGTAGAATATATTATTACAACAAGGAAATGAGCTTCTGTGCATAATAACACTGGCATGTTATGTACGAACCGTAGTTCATTATAGTTCATTGTAAAATAGCAACAGTAGTGTAATTATGGTCAAAACCCTATAAATAGCATTTGGAATAATAGATCTTTCTCTCAGAATGAATGCAGCATGGTTTATATAGCGTTATCGGAATATACGGGGTGTAGGCTACTGACTGACTGCGCTCCGCGTAGCTTGATTGATTGATTGATTGGAAAGTTTATTAACAGATTGCAGAATGGGTACAGTACAGTACAGCTCAGTACATACAATTGTTAATTGGGGATGCAGACCAACTTTCGTCTTGTTTACATCAGGGTCCCCCATTTTCAATTCATCATAAATCATAAAGCTCAACTCGTTATTATTTTGCGCAGACCGCAGAAACACGGGAACGTCTTGATTATATTTAAAAGGCTTTACGTTAAACGAAACAAGTGGAATTTCGAAGCTGTAAGCAGAATACAAGTCATATGAATATAGTGTTCTTCCCCCTTTTTACTGTATAAGAAAGAATAGAAAACGCATTGCAATGACACCATAGTGGACAGACTATGTATATGATGGGATTCAAGTTCGCGTTTTTGTTGATCATAGGCATGCTGTCAGAGTATGATATCTTCAAACATTCTAGAACATTTGTCATCACAGATCATGTCCTAATAGAACATAGGCTATGGCATGGATCGTGATATTGTGTGGACTGTAATTATTACTGTACCGGTACCACCCATTGTGACAACAGCCTTGTGAGTCCCGCACACAAACATGATGGAATTCAAGTTCATGTATTGAAAGGCAGGCTACATCATACATGCAGTGAGATTCATTGTTCTTGTATATGATCTCTATTATTGTTTATATAGGCTACCCAATACTGACATCAAAATAGATTGTAGTATGCCTCTAGAAATCATATGCAGCAGGTAGAAAATCGACGGGAGATCCATCGCGATTTGGAATAAAATTGAGGAGAACTTTAATCCCTGGCCCTGGGTATTAATCAAACAACACAGGAAAAGGCAGTCATATTCCAGCGCGGTCTTTATTAGCCGACAACAAAATAGATGCCTCTAAAAATCATATAGCCAATCGAACACAACTAATAAAGGCATTCATATTACAGCACGGTTATAATGACACACAACCAACGCCAAACAGTGGTCAACGAACGGTCTTTATTAGTATTTTGAGCTGTCCAGGCAGAATTGCAGCAATGGTCTTAGGGAGCCGTTGATATCTGACATCACCGTTTACAAATCCGCCTTTTATTTATCCCATAATACGCGATAGTGTCTTCTTGGTTCGACAGCAGTGAATTCTTCGTGGAGTTTCTCAGAGTTCCGCTCGGGTCAGTCCATTATTTCACATCCCATGGGGGGTGTTTCCTCACTTTCATGACCATATATGGATAATCATGCACGAGCATTGACGGTAGAACAAAGTTCTACGGAGGAGCGTAGAGCCTGCGTACGCACCGTGTGATGAATCCCGACTTCCCTGTGCGTACACTAGTTCTACATTCCGTGCTTACGTGTGGAAATAGAACATGTTCTACGTCCACGTTGATGAATGAGGGCCCAGGTCCATTGAGAACATTGCATGCCCAACACCTGTCCTGGAGTACAACAAGTACATGGGAGGCGTTGATTTGTCTGACCAACTCATCCAGTACTACTCTGCACACCACAAGACCATGCGATGGTACAGGACTTTGCTCTATCATTATCTGGACATTGCCGCCACTAACTCCTACCTTCTTCACATGGAGCTCTGCAGAGAGCAGCAGGTGCAGCCGATGACCCACCTGGTCTTCCAGCAGGAGCTGGTAGCTGAGCTGTGTGGCATCACAGTTGTACAGGTGCCAGTGGACAATCTACCCACAGCACCAGTGGACCGCCTACCAAGGAACCATTCACCTGTTGCGATCACGCAACAGGCAGATAAATCCCAGAAGGCCACGGCTGGCCGCCTGTTTTGCGTACATTGTAAGATGAAGACCCCCTGGAAGTGCGGTGAATGTGGTGTGGCCCTCTGTCTCATTCCAGACAGGAACTGCTTTTTCACATATCACTTAGTGTGATACAGAACAGGCAGATACAACCATGAGGAGACACCTATTTTTTTTTTTATACATGTGCATAATTTTATTTTTTTGGAGATTTTGCCTAAATTCATTGTGGTCGCGCTCTCTGCCAAATATCATATGAGGCACCTTGTATTACTATTGTAATCCAAAAGTGATATATAGGGTTGTCATTGTACAATACAATTGATACAGTTGATGTTTCTTGTTGATTATTATTCTCTATGTGTTTTTAATAAAATTGTGTGATATTCTATTCCAGTTGTCTTTGGTCTTGTTTTCTCTGGTTATGATCATGTTATTAGTGTGTGTGTGTAAAAAAACTAATTAATAATATAATTATTATAAATGTCGCTCTCTCTCTCTCTCTCTCTCTCTCTCTTGAAATCTACAGTTACACATTGCTGTATTTAGTGAGGTAAATGAGTACAAGACATGTTTCACAGACACACACACACATACACACACACACATACACAGACAGACAGACACACACACACATTTACATTTACACATTTACACATTACATTTACATCTAGTCTAGTTTGCTTATTTTTTTTTGATATGGTACAGTACTGTAGATACAGACACAGACACACACACACACAGAAACACACACACAGGCTAGGCCTCCTGCTGGGTCCATTCACTGGAATAACAAAGGAATGACTGGGCCTTTGCTCCAGGTGTGAAATGGTTCTAGTGACAATGATCACATTGAATTCTGGGAGTGTAGTTCTCTCATCAGATAGCTGAATGAACTTGATTCTACTTCAAGTCCTATACTGAAAAGGTGTTAGGATTTTACCAGAATGTTTGATAGGACATTGATTGAAAACTATCGTCTCAAATTTGACAATTGATGGCTTATTTTGAAGGTATGAATCTGTAATTTTATATTATGTAACAAAAAAAAAGGGGGGAAATTCTCAGGAGGAGGAGCTCTTTAGGTTAGACTCCTAAGGTTAAGCATACAAGTAGTCAGATCAAATTATAAATTAAGAGTATACTCACCTGATTTGAAGACCGGCTAGAGCCCCCATGTTACATTCAATCCTAATTGACTTCCCCTAAGGCTTGAGCAGTCAGGAAAATATGGCTCGGTTCCCTGGTAGGCCTTGAATGTAAACAGGTGGACACAGGAAAACGGACAAGTGTTACCAAAAATAACAGTATTTATTGGTCTAATTTAGAGAACAAAAAGGAATGGAGAGCTGGGTGCTCCAGACTCCATAGTTCAGAATATAATAAGAAAGAAAATACATGGACAAACAGCAAAACTGGTCAAAAATGGTGGAAATGTTCAGAGCACAAGGAGAGCTCTTCAGGTTAGACTCTGGAGACACTGAGCTGCTTTCATAGGGTGTGGTGCCTCACAGTGTTAATTTTGGCAGCTATTTTCATTTTAGTTTTAGTCTTAGTCATGTGTCAAATGCTCCTTTTTCATTTCATATTTAGTCGTCTTCATTTATTTTTCGTTTAGTCAGTTTTAGTCAACGACAGGTCTGAGCATTTGTCTTTGTTTAGTCTCGATTTAGTCTTTAAAAATTCGAATGATTATAATTTTTTTTTTATAATTTTTTTTTCCGCCACTCAGTTACAGCCTCATAAGTTGGCGTGAGTTTTTTCTAAACAAAACCGTTATTTATCCCCAAGGGGAGATTCAGGTGTCCATCACAGCATCAACACAGCCATCTAAAAACAGTTAATAACATACAATTATTTAGTACTTTGACAAAGTGTGTGAAGTTTGTCAGGGTCCTGGTTATTTTGAGAAAGCTTGTCCCCTTTGCATCAACATACCTCTGTGAGGCCGGATTTTCGGCACCGACATTAATACAAAATAAATACACATCTCGCCTCTTTCTCAGCACAACGCACCCACGTATCATGGAACTGTTCAAATGTACAAGCACACCCTTCCCATTAAGTCTTGTTTTTCTATTCTTGAAAAGCATTTTCTTCTTTTTTATGCTCTGGCAACATATTTGGGCTAAATATGCCTTGTTTTATAAATGTGTATACAGAAACAATTCCGTTGCTTTTGTTGATGTTGACAGAGTCTGGCTATGGGGCGACAATAATGTGGTCAAGAGGCATGGTTTCTACCTTCAGCCATTAATCAGCATGGTTTATTATTTGCATGGTAAGGCAGCAGTACATGGGTTCTCCTCTCCGTGAGAGGCAGATGGGAAAGAGATAGAGGGGGATGAGACATCTCCTTAAATACTCTCCACCTGGTGGTAGCATTAGTGGCTCCGCCTATAGCGCCCTCTAGTGGAAACAGTTATGTACAGTCAGTGGAAACAGTTAAATACAGTTAGACAGTTACTTGCAATCCTACATAGAACCTCTAACTTTAACACTCCCACTTAGGGTTGTATAGCACACTGTATAACTTCTTCAAAAACAATTTACAAAGAAAATAATACAGTTCAGAACATCAAAAGGAATATGGCAGTCAATATTTACACACCAAACATGACCTCTGCAAATCTCTTCAATTTCAGTTTGGAAGCAGGTTTCGTCATAGCATCTGCTACCATGTCGTCCGTTGGACAATAAATCAGTGTCATTCTTTCTTCTCTGATGACAGATCAGATGAAATTATATTTTATATCGACATGTTTACATCTCTGCCGGCACACAGGGTTTCTAGCAATCGCAATGGTTCCCTGGTTGTCCTTGTAAACAACAGTCTTCTTATATACATAGGTATCCATCCCTTCGAGCAGTTGTTCTAGATAAATACATTCCTGTATTGTTATAGCTAGAGCCATATATTCGGCTTCACAAGTTGATAGTGCCACTGTGGGCTGCTTCTTTGTTTTCCACGAAACCAGTGAGCTGTTTGTGTTCAAACTCACGCAATATCCTGTGGTACTTCTTCTATCTGTGGTGTCAGCTGCCCAGTCTGCATCACTGTAGGCTTTAAGCCCTAAGCCCTCACTGCTCTTTCTGAAACACAGCTGTTTATCTGCTGTACCTTTGAGATAACGAAAAACATGTTTTGCTGTAATCCAGTGCTCCTCTGTGGAGTCAGCAAAATGCTGTGACAATTTTCTCACTACAAAACATAGGTCAGGGCGAGTACATGTTGTTAAATAAATGAGGCTACCCACAGCTTCTCTGTACATTTTTACATCTGTCAGTTTCTGAGCATCCTCCTGGTAGTAAAATTTTTTATCACATGGTGTTTCCCTTGATCTACATTCTTGCATGTCAAAACGTTTCAGGATTCCACATATCTCTTCTGGGATATTTTTACACAATTGGCAGACTGTTCAAAGTCCATGCCTAGAAAATGCTTTAACCTTCCAAGGTCTTTCATTTTGAATCTGGTGGAGAGCATACCTTTCACCTGTTCTAGGTTTCTAGTGTTGTCTGCTGCGATGATCAAATCATCCACCCAAATGACAATGATCACTTTCCCTGACTCTTTTGACTCCCTTGAGTAAACACAGGGGTCTACTGGGTTCTGTAGGAAGTGATCTTCAATGAGACATGTATGAAGCATCTCGTTCCAATTTCGCCCAGACTGTTTCAGGCCGTAAATGGATTTTTCTAGCTTGCACACTAGCTTCTCTCCTTTCTTTTCGTAACCTTCAGGTTGTTCCATATATATCTCCCTATCTATGGGTGCGTGCAGATAGGCTGTCTTCACATCCATCTGATGTAAAATCAAATTGTCCTCAGCTGCTTTCTGCATCACTACCCTTACACTGGTCAGATTGGCTGTGGGGGAGAATGTTTCACCATAGTCTATCCCCTCCCTCTTACTGTAACCTTTAGCTACAAATCTCGCTTTGTACTTGTCGTGGCCTTCAATACCCTCCTTGATTGAGTACACCCATTTCCCTCCCACTGTCTGTCTGCCCTCTGATAACTTGGTTAGAGTAAAGGTGTGGTTGTCCTCTAGGGACCTCATCTCCTCATCCATTTCTCTCTCCCATTTACTTGATTCAGGGGACACTATGGCCTCTTTAAAGTTCTGAGGTACCCCACTGACTACCCTGTAGCAGTAATCAATGGTGGTAAGTGTACTGTCATCCTCGTCACTTCCTCTCCGGGCATAGTCTGTCAGATACTTTGGGGGTTTGTGTTCCCTTGAGGGATACCTCCCACTGCTTGGGGCACGTGACGTCACCCTCGGGTGCTCCTCGTCATCGCCCTCTGGGGGTTGCTGACTGTCTGTACACTAGGCTGAGGTGTCTCTGTTTCTTCACACCTTACTCTCCAGCTCTGGCTCCTCTGTCTGTGTCTCGCTCTCACATGTTGTCTTTGTGACAAACTTGACTAGCCTGTGTTTCTGCACTCCCCCTTTACCGGGATAATAAACTAGGAAAGCGGGGCTTCCTTTGTCGTGCCCTACAAAGAGTCCTTTTTCACATCTGGACTCGAGCTTTCCTCTGTCCTGCAGGTAAGCATAACACACTGATCCAAATGTGTGCATTCTAGCTAGATTACACTTCTTTCCTGTCAGTGCTGTATACGGGGTGGTGCCCGTGTGCTTATTAAAGCACCTGTTTCTGGTGTAAGCGGCTTCTTGCACCGCATAATGCCATAGACTCTTAGGTAAGTTACTGTCTACTAGCTTACACCTAGCCATTTCGAAAAGAGTGTGCCATTCCCTCTCTGCCACTCTGTTCTGGTGTGGGGAATATGGACATGATGTTTCGTGTCTTATCTTGTTCCTCCTCAACAGTGATTGGAACTCTCTGTTTGTGAACTCGGTTCCATTGTCGGACCTCAAGCATCTTATGTTACCATAAGGGGCTATGTCTGCCAGGAATCTCTCCGTGGCCTGGAGTGTGTCACTCTTTGCTTTGAGAAAGTAAACAAACACTGCCCCTGTGCACACATCTGTAAAAGACTGTACATATCTAAAGCCAGGTTCTGGGTGATTTCAACAGCGCGCGTCTTAAAAAGGTGTTGCCGAATTTCTATCAGCATGTGACCTGTCCCACCAGAGGCGAGAACATATTAGACCATGTATACTCGCAATTTAAGAATGGGTATAAGTCACAGGCTCTTAGTCCATTCGGTAAGTCCGATCACGCCGCCATATTCCTTTTGCCAAAGTATAAACAAAGTCTCAAGCGAACGCTGGTGGTCTCGCGAGAGGTTAAGCGTTGGGCCGTGACGTCAGAGGAGTCACTCCAAGCTGCACTTGAATGCACAGACTGGAGTGTATTCCGTGATAACACAGCCAATATTAACGAATACACTGAAACGGTGCTTGACTATGTCTGTACTCTGGTAGAAGAAACAATCCCCTCCACCACAATTAAAATCTACCCAAATCAAAAGCCCTGGGTAGACAAATCCGTCCGTGAGGCTCTGAAAGTGCGCACATCAGCATACAACACCGGGCTGGAGACAGGCAACATGGAAGAACACAAGATGGCAAGATACAACGTCAGGAGAGCAGTAATAGAGGCAAAACGGCGTTACAGGGATAAAGTTGAACTTCAGTTTGAACAGGCTGACTCTAGAGGCATGTGGCAGGGCCTCAGAACAATGACAGATTACAAAGGCACCTCCCTCAAACTGAACAGTGACATCTCCTTAGCAAATGATCTCAATTCCTTCTATGCGAGGTTTGAGGCTGTGAATAAAAACACCAGCCTACAAACCACGGCAATGGGGGGGGGGTCTGCTGATGGAGACTCAGTGTTCAGGGTAACAGAGCATGAGGTGAGACGGATCTTTAAAAAAGTGAATATCAGGAAGGCAGCAGGACCGGACGGCATCCCCGGCCGCGTCCTAAAAGTCTGTGCCGACCAACTGGCCCCGGTATTCACTGACATCTTCAACCTGTCCTTGGAACAGGCTGTCATCCCCACCTGTCTGAAGAAGTCCACCATCATCCCTGTACCCAAAAAATCTACGCCCGCTTGCCTCAACGACTACCGCCCTGTAGCCCTCACCTCCATAGCCATGAAGTGCTTTGAGAAGCTAGTGAAGGGCTACATCTGTTCCTCCCTCCCCATCAACCTGGACCCTCTGCAATTTGCATATCGCCCCAACAGGTCCACGGAGGACGCCATAGCCCATGTGCTGCACACAGCAGCATCACACCTGGACAAGAGGCAGGGGAACTATGTGAGAATGCTGTTCATCGACTACAGCTCAGCATTCAATACCATAGTCCCCTCCAAACTCATAGCCAAGCTCAGGGACCTGGGCTTGAACTATGACCTCTGCCAGTGGGTCTTGGACTTCCTGACGGGCAGACCCCAGGTGGTAAGAGCAGGCAACTGCACCTCCTCATCCATCACGCTCAACATAGGGGCCCCCCAGGGCTGTGTTCTGAGCCCCCTCCTCTACTCCCTGTACACACATGACTGCGTAGCACAGCGGAACAACAACACCATCATCAAATTTGCTGATGACACAGTAGTGGTGGGCCTAATCTCTGCCAACGACGAAAGGGCCTACCTGGAAGAGGTAGAGAACCTGTCACAGTGGTGTCAGGAGAACTGCCTCTCCCTGAACGTCAGCAAAACAAAAGAGATGATTGTGGACTTCAGGAGGTCGGGGGTCAAGGACTACAGCCCCCACAGCATCGACGGGGCACCGGTTGAGAGAGTGAACAGTTTCAAGTACCTCGGAGCCCACATATCCGAGGATTTGACATGGACCACACACATTGACAGTGTTGTGAAGAAGGCACGACAACGCCTCTACTTCCTCAGGCGCCTAAGGAAGTTCCAAGTCAGTCAGAAGATCCTTAGGAACTTCTACTCATGTACAATAGAGAGCATCCTGACTGGCAACATCACCTCCTGGTTTGGGAATAGCACTGCACAAGACCGTAGCAGACTACAAAGAGTGACACGTTCAGCCGAACGCACAATTGGAGGGGGGCTTCCCACCCTCCAGAACATTTACAACAAGCGGTGCAAGGGGAAGGCTAAGAGAATTATTAAGGACTCGAGCCACCCGAACAACTGCCTCTTTGAACTGCTGCGGTCAGGCAAGCGATACCGGAGTCTTAAGGCGAGCACAGAAAGACTCAGAAGAAGCTTCTATCCCCAGGCCATCAGGCTGCTAAACGAACAATAAACACTATGCAACAACCATCAAATGCACACAGCACACACACCCACACGCACACACTCACTTAAACAAACAACACACTGCAGCACCCACTCTCCACACTTTAGATCACACAAACACACTTTATATTTATTGATAAAGGATTTGCACTACAACTCGTACACCTACTGTAAATTGTACCTAAATTGCACCTCATCCTATTTCTGCCCTGCACTATATAGTATTGTATATTATATGGTAACTCAGTTACGTCTATTCTGCATCGAACATTGTACATATGTCTATACTGAACACTGTGACCTCATTTTTTTTTTACTTCTAATTTACATGCTATACTATGTTATTTTATTTCATACTTATCTTGTCTTGCACAGTCTCTGGAGCGTAACAGTAAGAAGCATTTTGTATAAAAGTATTCTGTACTTCTGTATGACAACTATTAAGGAAACTTGAATTAAAGAAACTCCTATGGACTTGTTTCTTACTGGACCTGCTAGATCTGTGTTAACTAGCGCAAGTGGTACCTTTACTTTTTCTGTGGGATTTCTGTTTTTCGATTGAGTAAACTTCCCCTTTATGCACACTACACATTCTTTGTCAGGTTTACGCTTTTCACCTTCAATGTGCATGCCTTCTGTCACTGCTTGCAGTTTCAGTAAATCCTCGTAATTACAATGACCCATAATCTCATGCCATGTCTGAATATCGTAACTGACAGTCACGTTACACATATCATTATCATCATTACACTTGTCGTTGTCATTACACTCTGTTTGCAGATAATACATTCTCTGGTACACCTCTATGTTAAATCGCGTACCGTTGGGCTCTACAAGAAAATGTTTACCTTCGTTGAAGAACACTTTGGCACCGTTCGCAGTAGCAGCTATTACAGAGAATAGTCCTTGTGGGAACGATGGTACGTAGAGAGCGTTCTTTAACGTCACTGTACGCCGGCGCCCCTCACTGTCTGTGAGGCATACATGTGCGTCTCCTCTCTCTTGCGCCAACCCGTAAGTGCGCTTCCCGTCTGCCAGCTCCATGCTGTGTCTCTCCGGGTGGAAAGTGTTGTCAAAGTTCTTGAACCGACTCCTGTCGTTGATGACGTGGGACGACGCACCTGTGTCCACGATCAGTCCCTTCCTTTGGGCCTGCTGCAGCTGCGTTGGCCTGGTGACGTACGCTGTCTGCGCCCTGGGGATGAAGCCCTCTTGTCCCGCTACTCTCCAGGCTTCGCCTCGATTCGTCTCACCGTCGCCGCCATCTTGTCCATGGCCACCATCTTGTCCATGCACGTATCGCGCGCTCTGGTCGCGTTTCTTCATGCACGCTCTGTCTGTGTGCCTCGTGGATTTGCAGAAGCCACACCAGACAGTCCTTGTGCAGTTACCTCTCCGATGGACTTTCTCTCCGCATCGCCAACACGCCAGCTCCGTCATGGGCCTGGTCTTCTCCCTTGGCGTCGCTCGGGCCTTCAGCACCCTCTCTCCCGCCTCCGCGGCGGCTGGGTGGGTATCTTCTGAGGCCTCGAAGTTTCGTAACATGGCCTTGAACTTTCCCAGCGTCATGTCCACTGAACCGTGTGTTACCAGGAGTGTGAACGATTTGTACAGCTCCGGTAGTCCCCTCATCACCATCGCCATCATTAGCCCATCGCTTGGTGCTTCTCCTGCACTCTTCAATGCCGTCAAGATCTGCTCAGCTCTGATGACGTATTCGGTCACAGTCTCGGTGTGCCCCTTCTTCAGTGCTGTTAGTTTTATGTAGAGGGCCACGACTCTGGGTCTTCCTTGCCCGATATAATGTTCTCTCAACACCCCCAGGCTTTCTCTGCCTTTGTCTTTAGTGTCGCGGAATATCAGCCCCAAGCTTGTGTCGTCGAGCAGCGGTGCTAACTCACAGTATGCGTCTGCATTACGCTTGTCGTCCAGGGCTTGTGCTTCCGCCGTCAGGTCTCCCGTGGGGGCCGTCAAGATCGTCGTCTTCAGTCCCACACCGTGCATGCAGCATAACATGCGCTCTTCCCAGAGCTCATAGTCCTCTGCCTTTCCATTGAATGAGGGCCATTTGCTCCTTCCCTTGGTCGCCATCCTCTTGTTTGATGGTAGGCGTAGTTTTAGCTCTTGTTGGCCTAGCGTCTAGCCATGCGGTGCTCCCGGTGCTAACCTAGCCTATACTTCAGCTAAACTTGCTACTCTTATTATTTCGCCCCTGCGTGATCTGGGCCCATAACCTGTTGACAGAGTCTGGCTATGGGGCGACAATAATGTGGTCAAGAGGCATGGTTTCTACCTTCAGCCATTAATCAGTGTGGTTTATTATTTGCATGGTAAGGCAGCAGTACATGAGTTCTCCTCTCCGTGAGAGGCAGGTGGGAAAGAGATAGAGGGGGAGGAGACATCTCCTTAAATACTCTCCACCTGGTGGTAGCATTAGTGGCTCCGCCTATAGCGCCCTCTAGTGGAAACAGTTATGTACAGTCAGTGGAAACATTTAAATACAGTTAGACAGTTACTTGCAATCCTACATAGAACCTCTAACTTTAACAGTTGATAATATTCATTTATTTATTTGATAACATAGTGCTGTAATTTCATTTTCTAAATAAATATGCATGATCAAGTTCAACAACGTGTGCGGTTATTTTGATATTCCTTGTTTCCACGTAGACATTACGCGATACATTAAGTGTGGGGTAGCCAAAAAAAATTCTAAATAGGGTTGTGACTTGTGGTATATAAAAGTTTGAGAACCCCTGCGCTAGAGGAATGGTTATGGGGCCACCAAAATCAAGAAGGTTCATCCTTTATGGGTTATAAATGTGCACCGCTATTGGAGTTGGAGTTTTCATGTTCACTCAAAAAATTGGCGGCAGCGGCCGCAGTCGGGTTAAATTCGTAATATTGAATTTACAATATTACACAGTTATTCAAGGATATAATTATCCAAGGGAATGCAACAAGTGTAGGCCTATTTTTCATCAGCATACCTAATTACCGTACTTTATCTCCACAATAGAAGAACAGAAATACTTCAAATTTTATCTTTCATTAAAACACTTATATACTGTCACAAAAAGCTTTTAATTAGTTGAGCATTAGTCATTTGTGATGATATAGACAATATGCTCAATGCATATGCTCAATGACAATAACACTATGTAACAAACCATCAAATACAAGCACACACATCCACACGTACACACTCACTTAAAATAAACAACTCACTGTAGCACCCACTTTACCCACTTTAGACACTTTATATTTATTGCTAAAGAGATTTGCACTACAACTCATACCTCATTGCACCTTACCATAAGTTGTACCTCATCCCATTTCTGCATTGTACTGTATATTGTATTGTAACTCAGTTACTACTTTTTTCTTCTCTGTATTGTATATTGTATATATGTATATTGAACACTTTTGTTTACACTTGTTTACATACTTTTGACTTTCTATTTTATAGTTTATCTATTTTTTAGCACACTCTCAAGAGCAAAACAGAAAAAAGCATTTCATATAAAAGTATTCTGTATTTTGGTATGACAACTAATAAAGAAACTTGAAACTTGAATATGCCTGAATTTCCCCAAGGGGATCAATAAAGGAATATCTTATCTTATCTTAGTAGGTCATGTGACTCCAACTGAACACAACATGTTGACTGCTTAAATAAAATAAAAAAAATTATTGAAAGTGCTTAGTGAAATGTGCAAACAGAGAAAAATTAAAATAAAACGGGTCTTATTATGAGTTCTTGCCTCACTCTTGTTACCGGAAATGCCTATCTGAGAGGAACTGAGATAAGATCTATAGTTACTCAGACAGGAAGATGCTAATGTGGCCATAAATGTGTCAAGGTTTGATAACATTAGTTGGAAGTGACACAGGAGGAGGAGGTAATCGTTGGCTCGTAAGGCGATACGGTCTCTCCCATATTTACTATGAGATGCTCATCAATATTTCAGATGGCTGCTTTGTAAGGTTCTGCTGCCTGTGTATCAGACATGAGGCTTGGAGGCCTGGTGTCACAGGGGCTGTTAGTGGCTTCTGACTGGGCCCCTTGATGGGGGTTCCATGGTGCCTTCAGTGGATTGAGAAGTATTTACATTTGTTAGTTATTTTGCACACAAAAGAGTTATGTGTCATATATTGCAATGGGTTTTTATTTGATTTCATTGATTTTAAACACTCCCTACTGTTATCCTACATTACAATATAGACAATTAGTCTGTCAATTATACTGTTTAACAAGAAAAATTTCCCCAGGATAAAACCGTATTATATGTGTCATACTGTATGTGCTTAGGCCTAATGTCTAATTGGACATTTGACAACTTTGTTGCTTTATACAATATTAACGCTTTCATTTAAAAAAAAAAAATTAAGAACTAGAAAATGTAATTCTGATTCATGGTATAAATCTAATATTTCTGATCTACACAACCTGGACCAGCGTTGTAAGCAACAAAAAAGAAAAGAAAAACACATTCCTCAATAATGATATAATCTTTTCCCTCTCGCCCTCTGTTCCTCTCTCTGTCACCGTTTCTCACCTCGTGCCGGTGAGATGCTCCTCGTGGCTAATTGTGTAGCGCGTGTGGTGGTGAAGGTGCTGCTCGTGGTAACAGGGCCCGCGGGGATTGGATGTCAGTCTACTCTTACCATGCCTTTCCACCCAGGCCAGAGCAGAGCGTCACACAGCAGCTGTGAAAAGGTGCGGTTCACCTAGTAGTTCTGATCTGGGTGATTTGTGCCGATACACTATTCATTAATGGGTATTCGAAAATACAGATCTTTATTGCTCATGCAGTTAAAATATTGTTACTTTGAATAAAAAGCTCTTGAGATTGTTGATAACTTATAATAACGATGAAGTACCTAAGAAGAAATGAAGAACCATTGTGTTCACAAACTGTTGATGAACCATCAGTTACTCAAGTCTCACACCTGATTCTGAAATCCTTCCAGAATGGCTTCCACCATCTTCACTAATTCACTAAGAACCATCCATTTGACTTTTAACTGCTCCACTTTCTACCCATTTACACCAAATTCTTAAAGTCAACTATTGGATGCATATGTGTTCCTATACATCAACATTTAGTTCCTTATCATTACGTTTGTGTTACTGTCTCTTCAATAATAGTGACTTTCATGCTGCAAAACAATCCTTATTTCATAGTCACTCTCAAACTTAGATTTCACAACCCACCAAAGAAAATACCAGATTTAGATTTAAAATGAAAGAAAACAACACAACCATATTATACTTAAAAAAAGACATAATTTTTATTTTAAAAGCATGTGAGATGCCTGTGGTGCTGCAGGCCATATGAAGAATCACTGTGGTGGCTGGACACAGGTGCCTCTATGCTGCTTCACTGAACAGAGAAGCATTCAAAGTTTGTTCTGTCTGCCCCTCTCTCCCTCTCTACCCCCCCCCCCCCCTTCCTCTCCCTCTCTCTGAACTAACAGACATTGTGTTGAATACACTTCTCATCCTGTCTTGACCGTTACAGGTAATTAATAGCATCCCGAATACACTAAGTGACATCATCGATATATTGTGTTTTTACCCGTCAAAAATTATCTCGTCTCTTCTTTTTCACGTGGCTGTTTGGTGAAGTAGGATTATAATTACATGTTTGTTTATATTCTCCTTTTATTTTCTGGAGTTTGCCAAATGCCTCATTAACAAGGTCATAATATGAACACTAGTCAGGGCATTGGCAACATTTTTTAAAGCTACATATTCATTGGTTTAGAAATGATTGTTGGAAAACAATGCCACCATTACATTTAGCCTGTCAATTTCACAAGTGAAATATCTTAATTCATTTTATACAATTGCGTAAAAAAAAGGAACACATCAACCAATTCATTGCTTTTCTGAAACAAAGCAGGTAACAAAGGGACATTGTTCTAGTCAAATGACCTTTTGCTGCTATTTCAGCCGCTGAAAAGCACAGAGGCTATTAGCGTAGAGACGTGAAACACTAAAAGCCTAAATCAAATACATCCTTCATTGCGGAGTCCACTTGGACCACAGTTTCATCGGAGCCCTTTCTTCCACACAGTCAGGCGTGGAAAGCAGTTTTTGGGATAAAAACAAAGTTTCTTCATACATAGTCTTTCCTCTCAAACCCTGGGCCTCCCGCGGAGCGCGGGGCGGAGTAGGCCATCCGCGAGGGGTTGTACCTCTTCTCATGCGGCGGACAGGAGCAGCAGAGGAGCCCACCTCCCAGGATCAGGAGACCGGCGGCCGCCCAGCCGATGTAGAGCGCTGCCCCCAGCTCCCTCCTCTGGGCGTCAGTCAGCAGCGGGTTGTAGAAGTCCCTGATGATGGTGTTGGCCGACCAGGAGACGGGGATGAGCTGCATCACCCCCGCCACGATGAAGAACACCCCCGAGACGATCATCACCTTGGACTTGGACGCCTCGTCCTCGATGCAGTTGGTGCACTTGGCCCCGGCGATGGCGATAAGCACGGCCAGGATGGCCAGCAGGATGGAGATGACGGTGAGGGCGCGGGCGGCCTGGAGGTCCTGGGACAGGGCCAGCATGGAGTCGTAGACCTTGCACTGCATCTGGCCCGTGCTCTGCACCACACAGGTCATCCACAGGCCCTCCCAGATGATCTGCGCCGTGACGATGTTGCTGCCGATGAAGGCCGTCACCCTCCACATGGGCAGGGCGCAGGCCAAGATGGCTATGATCCATCCCAGGATGCATAGCGAGATCCCTATCAACTCCAACCCTATGGACATGTTGATGCCTCTTCTTCTTCTTCTTCTTCTTCTTCTTCTTCTTCTTCTTCTTCTTCTTCTTCTTCTTCTTCTTCTTCTTCTTCTTCTTCTTCTTCTCCTTCTTCTTCTTCTTCTTCTTCTTCTTCTTCTTCTTCTTCTTCTTCTTCTTCTTCTTCTTCTTCTTCTTCTTCTTCTTCTTCTTCTTCTTCTTCTTCTTCTTCTTCTTCTTCTTCTTCTTCTTCTTCTTCTTCTTCTTCTTCTTCTTCTTCTTTTGTTGCTGCTGAGTGTCCTTCACACCTGTGAAAGAGAGGTTCACACAGAAGACCAGTGGGGGAAATACTCAACTGGAGATCCAACAAGCAATCAATTAATTTTGGCCCCTTCGCATTCCGTGAGTATGTGATGATCTGGTGCCTCCGTCTCACAAGTATCCTTTATAAGGCAAGATCAGGTGCAGGGGAGGAGCCGGCAGAGGAGCTGACATCACCAGAGGGGAGGAAGGAGCAGAGAGAGCTCTCTCAGGGCCGGCAGGCTCTCTGCTATCGGTTTACATGGCCGGCTTCACAATAGGCCCCAGCTACAAAGGAAACCTTTTACAGTTGAATAGGTATATAATTGTTGTTGTAGGCAATGTAGCCATTCTGAGAGGTGTTATTAGTATTCTAGTATATAAGTGTATAATAAGTGTTGTTGTAGGCAATGTAGCCATTCTGAGAGGTGTTATTAGTATTCTAGTATATGTGTATAATAAGTGTTGTTGTAGGCAATGTAACCATTCTGAGAGGTGTTATTAGTATTCTAGTATATGTGTATAATAAGTGTTGTTGTAGGCAATGTAGCCATTCCGAGAGGTGTTATTAGTATTCTAGTATATAAGTATATATACGTAAGTGTTGTTGTAGGCAATGTAGCCATTCTGAGAGGTGTTATTGATATTCTATATCAGACCTGGGCATTGTACGGCCCGCGGGATGATTCTGACCGGCCCGCGAAAGATTACATGATAATAAAAAAAAATAATAATAATAAAAAAAAATAATTCTTTTTAATATTTTATTTATTTTTCTTTTTTTCTTTTCTTTTTTCATGTCAACGTTCACACGCACAATATACGCTTACCTAGGATTTGACTTGATTCAACAACAAAGCAGTCGGGGCAAACCGAAAACGGTCGAAAGTGTGGTTATTTGAAGTTTGGATTTCTTTTTTCACAACTGAGGTAGGTAGATACAATTTTTGGAGACTAAAGTACAGAAAAAGGGTACCGTTGGGTACCGGTATCGATTCACAGGTACCGGTACCATATCGGTTCAAATGTGAACGGTACCCATCCCTACTGAACACACAACTGCAGGGCAAGGGCATTTTTGCTCATGAAATGCATAGCCATGTGAAAGCCCTCATGACAAAGTTGCAATACATTTCAAGGCAACTAGGCAGCAACAATCTCAAACACATGAAAACCCTGAAAGAAGTCAAACCATCAGCTGATCACCGGCACAGGTACTCATCCATGTTGGGAGCACTGCATGATGAATTTTCAAGGCGTTTTCAAGATTTCAAAAAGGTTGAGGATGAAATGCAGCTGGTTTCATCTCCCTTTACCTGCAGTGTTGATAGTGCACCCACTGATGTTCAGCTTGAACTCATTTACCTGCAGTCTGATAATCACTACTGAAAGAGCACTTTAAGTCAGCATCACTGCTAGAGTTCTACTCTGCTCTCAAGGAGGAGAACTTTCCAAACATGAGGAGACATGCTCAGAAAATGTTGGATCCACCTATATGTGAACAGACATTCTCAGTCATGACGTTTACTGAATGAAAAAAAAAGAGCTGAAGAACACTAAAATGTGGAAATATAACAAGTGAAATGGGACACTTGATATTTTTTTTTTCTTTTTTTTGCACAGTTCTGAAAACATTAAATGTTTAATATAGGCATGTAAAGTAAAAAAGGCTACTGGGACACTTTTCTTTACACAGTTCAGTGACATGTCTTGTTTATTTTGGCTATAAGATGATGTGATGTCTTTAGAAAGCTAAGAAAATCCTTGTTTCAATAGTATATGAAACTCAAAATAATAACTTTATTTGTATAGCACTTTTTCATACATGCCCTTTGTTATTAATGTTTCACATTTTGTTTATCATTTTGGAAATAAATTCTATTTGAATAAATGATATTTTTGAAAGCTAACCTCACCTTTTAATTGCCAAATAATAACATACACTCTTACCAGGGGTCAAAACAATGCCATTTACTGCTTTTTATATAGAAATAAAATGTATATTATGCATAATTGAGTTTGGAATTTTGGCCCGGCCCTCCAACATATTTTCAGTTGCTCATTCGGCCCCCCGGGAAAATTAATTGCCCACCCCTTTTCTATATACATGTATATAAGTGTTGTTGTAGGCAATGTAGCCATTCTGAAAGGTATTATTAGTATTCTAGTATACATGCAGGGCCGCCTGGGAGAAATGCGAGGCCCTGTGCCAGATTTAAACGCGAGCCCCCCCCCCCCCCCCCCCCCCCCCAAAAGGTAAAAATAATAATAATTTTTTTTTTCTTTTTCATACAGTCAACATATTCTTAAATAATAGCGCTGCCCGAGGCTGGGCATGATACAGTCAACATATAGCAAGAGAGAGAGCGAGAGAGAGCTCCCGTTCTACAGTCAATATACAGTGTACAGAGAGAGAGAGAGAGAGAGAGAGAGAGAGAGAGAGACACATTGGAAAGAAATTGAAATGCTATTTGGCCCTAAACAGAGAGTACACAGTGGCAGAATACCTGAGCACTGTGACTGAAGATCCTTGACTAGGTACAGACTAAGCGAGCACAGCCTAGCCATCGAGAAAGGCAGCCATAGGCAGACTGTGTGTGTTAGAAAGAGAGAGAGAGAGCATGTGTGTTTGTCGTGTGTGTGTGTGTTAGAGAGAGAGCATGTATGAGAGAGATAAGCAAAGATGAGCCCCTAAAAGGATATTCAACTTTTAATGGAAGAACAAAACAGAAGGAAAAGATAACTTCACAAAGGCAACATGAATATACATAGATCCAAAAGGACAAAGATCAACACTTAAATCCAAAGTGAAGAGGGTCTATACCAGAGAAAACAGCTAAACAGCATTCAGCTAAATAGGCTAGCCAGGTACTGACACCAGGCCACACACAGCTTTGGCCAACGGCCCAACACTACCCAAGCTACACAAACGACCAAGACAATTCACACACAGCACATGTCGTATCTCCAAATGTTGTGAAGTAACATGTGTTTTGCCTGGAAAAAAACATCGTTATTAACAAATCATTCGGGAGGGGAAGGAAGGAAGAGTGGGGTAATGTCATGACATCTTACCTGCACGAGGAACGCAGGGCGAAAGGCCGCAACACAGGTCTCCACGTTGACGAAAGGCGTCTCGCTGGCGGGACAAAAAGAAGCTATGGCCGGAGCCTTGTCATGGTGCAGGCCCGACTACATCTTCTGTCAAAGATGATGTCGTAGTCAGAGTGCCAGAACCCCCTGCTATTCTCACGGCTAATGTCAATGGTCGTAGCACAAGCTAACAGCTAACTCTAGGCTAACTGATAGCATCAAACTAACGTTCCCAGCCGAGCGCAGCCGGCAGCTAACGTCGTAGCTAAACAGCTAACTGGCTAACAGTTAGCTCAACCCGGCTATCGCTAACCATTAGCTAACGCAGAAGCAAGCTATGCGGCTACCACTGAAAAACTGTACAACATGAGAAAAGCAATACAGGTGCTGACACCAGGCCACACACCGTTAGCTACTAGTACTACAACAGCTAGTCGGCCAGTTTGGCTCCAGAAGAGAGAGAGAGAGATATCCACGGCGGGAATAGAACAGAGTGCATTAAAAACTCACCAAACGTCCAAGAGGATGGAGACAACCGCGTGGAGTTGACGAAGTTCATCTGCCGAACGACCATCCTCTTCATCTTGGCATAACAATGCTGCACGCGCTGTCTCTAGGTTAGCTAACGCTAGTTAGCCTTTAGCTAAGCTAGCTACTAGCCGACATCATCATGGCTATATCCCGACTGAACCACACTTAATATTATAACGTAGCTAAAGCTAACTAGCTGTCCCTGTCTTTAGCCGGGATGGCTAACCTGACTGAACTGTCTAACATGCAACAACTTTCATCTTCAGTCCATCTGCCGAATGATGTCCTCTTCATCTTGGCTGGCATAACCTAGGCTCCAATGCTGCACGCGCGAAATAGTCAGACGCTAGTGATGGGTCGGTCATGAGCGACTCGTTCATAAGAGCCGATTCATTGCCGTGAGCGTGAGTCGAATCGCTCACGTCTGCCAATGAGTCGGTTCACAGATTTTAGGTCTGTGATGAAAAAGGGCCTCGCGGGAAGGGGGCCTCGCAAAAAAAAAAAAAAAAAATAATAATTTAAAAATAATAAATACAAAATATTTTATTTTTATTTTTATTTTTTTGTGCGAGGCCTCCCTTCCCGCGAGGCCCTGTGCGACCGCACTGCTCGCACACCCCCTGAGGCGGCCCTGTATACATGTACTGTATAAGTGTTGTTGTGTAGGCAATGTAGCCATTCTGAAAGGTATTATTAGTATTTCAGTATATAAGCCTATGTTTTTCAAAGGGTTAGCAACAGATAATGGTGTCTCTTATACAGTATGTAAAAGAGCACATTACTAAATGAAAGGCCGATCTGTACTTTATCTTACTGTATACATTTTGTCTATATGCACATATCGTTGCTTCTTGAAGGGTTTGACTTATAGATGATTTTTTCATCATAAATCGAAATAATATTTTGCAGATATTTAAACATTATGAAAGCAGAAAAAGCAGCAACAAAGTTCATTGGGGGAAAAAACTCAGAGTTTGTTGCAACATGCAGTCTATCCTTAGATCAGAAGAACTCACACAATCAATTTGAGAATGAAAGAAAATGGATTGGGTTTGTTTTAGGGATGCTCGATATTGGCTTTTTTACCGATATCGATATTCCGATATTGTCCAACTCTTAATTTCCGATACCGATATCAACCGATACCGATATATGCAGGGTTTCCCACCCCAAAAAACGGAATAATTTCAGGTAACTAATAATTTCACTGGATATATATATAACAAATATTGTTATTGTTTTTTTCTTTTTTTAAACCGATACCGATATTTTCCGATATCACATTTTACTGCCGATATCGGCCGATAATATCGGTCGGCCGATAATATCGGACATCCCTAGTTTGTTTATATGTGGTTTGCAGATTACACCTTTAATGCTAACACATACCAGCTCCATTTGGCCATATTGATTGATTGATTGAATTTATTTGACAATCAAATTTACATACAATACCGGTACACACATGTACAGCCATCACATATAATATAAAATCGTTGAGGATTAAAACACAATAAAACCTTACGGTTTATTTCCATTGTGGTCCTCACAATGGACAATGGACAAGATGACTAGTATCCACCATGCACAAATAAGACATATAAATACAATACAAAATAAATGCAATAAGACAAACAAAACACAAAGTATACAGCACACCCCCATATATCATCATCCTACGTGACTAAGCCATTTCTTCATATCTTTTTTAAAAATTCTTTCTGAGACAATTGTTTTTATGGACACTGGCAGTTTGTTCCACTCATAGGCTGCAGAGTACCGAAAGGTATTTTCCCCCAATGAGCTACTGAAAATGCACCGTTTGATACCAGTTAAACTGCCCCTCGTTGCATAGGAGTGGGTGTCCATAAAGCACATAAAATAATTTAAGAGATATGAGGGGACCCTATTATACATAATTTTATGGGTAAGGCCCAACTTGATTTGAATAACCCGTTTTTCCACTGGGAGCCAGTTAAGTTGATTAAATATGGCTACATCCAGGTGAGTGCGGGTAGGAAGCTTTTACACTACTCTAATCAATTTGTTTTGGGCAGTCTGAAATACATTTTAAATTTTCTGGGGTGCACTACTGTACCAGAAGGAGGCAGCGTAGTCAAAATGACTCTGTATCAGGGCACCTGACAACATCCTAAGTGTTTTTCTATCCAACATCTCCGACTTACGTGCTAGGAATTTGGTCCTTTGGCTTATCCTAGCCAGGGCTTTCAAGGCCATAGCCTCCCCTGTGAGACATTCGTCCAAGGTGCATCCTAAATATATTACCGAATCATTACCAGCAATGACCGACTCTCCTGCCTGGATGGGGACCTTTGCAGCTTTACTTTACTTTTACCAAAAAGTATGGCCTCAGTTTTACCAAGGTAAAAACACGGCCAGCCATGTTCCCACACTCTGAAGCTCCTTACTTAAGGTATTCTCTACCTCTCCTAGGTCTTTGTAAGACACAAGAATGGCAGAATCATCGGCGTATAAAAACAGGTCAGACATACAGGCAGATTTCATGTCATTAATATATAATAAAAGAAATAGTGGCCCTAGCACACTCCCTTGAGGCACCCCACAGCTAACATTCTTGGGGGAGGAAAAGGTACCATTTAAATCGACCATTTGGGTCCTTCCCGAAAGGTAGGAGTTTACCCATTCAATTGACAACCTGCTGAAGCCTATGGCCTTTCATTTCATTAGCAGGATGCCATGGTCGACCGTATCAAAGGCCTTTTGGAGGTCGAGCAAGACCATTCCACAACAAAAGTGGCCTGTGTCAACCTCTTTTCTGATGCGGTCCGTTAAATAGAGGAGGCATGTTTCCGTAGAGTGGGATCGTCTAAAACTTGACTGAAGTTCGAATAAAATATTGTGACCTGTTAAAAATGCATTAATGTGCTTGAGAATAATCTTTTCCAAGACCTTGGATAGAACACTTAAAACTGAAATAGGTCTGTAGTTACCCTTTTCAGATGTTTTTCCCTTCTTATGGAGGAGGATGACTCTAGCACTTTTAAAATCAGAAGGTACCTTGCCCTGTTCTATGGAGAGATTAATGATATGAGTTACCACGGGTGAAATGCACTCAGCTGCATCCATATCCAAGCTAGAAAGTCATTATTACTTGCATTTGCCATCAACTCAACCAATACTTGACAGCAGTAACAATAGAATCAAGAATCAAGAATCAAGAGGTTTATTTGTCACATACATACCAGGGCATACAGTGAAATGCGGGTGGTCATGCCCGCATTGATTGTGCAAAATACAATAATAAAATAGGCATAGAAAAAATTAAATAGGTAAGACACAAGATATGCATGGTAAAAAAAGAAATGCTAAGAAACTGGTTCCTATATACACTACTATACAATATACAATATATTTTTAACTCAAGTACTGCGCTTAAAGGGGCACTTCACCAAAACTGTAAACAGTTTTATTTAGTTTACTTTGATGGCTATTGAGAGTAAATTTGTTTGAATATGGTCACCAGTGATGTCATTGGGGACAATGAATCCTTGTGTTGTGTTAATTACAGCTAAATGAAATGATACGGTAGCAGTCCCTATAGGAAAATGTAATTTCATGGAGTCGTAATTAACAAAACATAAAGATTCAATGTCCTTGATGACATCACTGGTGGCCATAATCAAACTTATTTACTCTCAATTAGTGTCAAAATAAATTAATGTGTTCTATCGAGAGCATTTACCTGAGAAACTCCTTGAGTTGGGCCTCTACTACAGTTGAAGAAAGTTGAGGAAATATTATCTGCAGTTCGCTAAAAGTCTGCTCTCCTCTCTGTGACATCACCAGGAGGGATTTCTTGGGGCTGCCGATGTGGCTGAGCTCTCGAGTCACTGAACATGTTGGTGTCCCATTATCACACGTCCTTCTCCTCATGACAGAACAACAGTATTGAGGTTGAAAAGCGTAAAAGTGCTGCTTTAAGGGGAGACACTACAGGTGAATAGGGTAAAAAAATTAACTAATAGATATCACAATGAAAATTCCCCAGTTGATTACTTATATTAAGACAAGACTTTTTTGTATTACAAGTTTTCTGAAATTGTATGTTTAAATATGCAAATGAGGCATTATCTACTTAAATATGCACTAATTTGCATATAATTCCAGGACAGAAATCTGAACATTGGATAAAGCCATTTTCAAAATTATAGTTTTATTTTGTTGACATATTAGAGCCAAAGGTTATTACAGAGGGGATTTTGGATATCTCTTTTTATCACTCCATAAATCAGAAAATACTCCATTCAGTCCATTTTTATGGTAAAATTCCATATTTCGCCATGTTTTTAGGAATAAAATGTGATATAAATCAGGGTATGAATGCGATATCAACAAACCCTTCTGTAAATACCTTCAGAACATAGATATGAATAGAACTGGAAGGTTTGGTGTATGTGAGTGCTACTGAAGTGGAGATTTATGGCTCAGAGTATGAGGAAAAACTCTTAAAACTCATTTTTGGGAAAACGCCTTCAAAGTTCTGTATTGTAAAATGCCATACTTTTTTTTTAAACAGATATTTACAAACACAATATCTAATCAAACCATTAGTAATAGACAACCTAAACACATGCCTGATAACTGAATAATAATAATAATAATAATAATAATAATAATAATAATAATAATAATAATAATAATAATAATAATAATAATAATAATAATAATAATAATAATAATAATAATAATAATAATAATAATAATAATAATAATAATAATAATAATGATGTTATTGAACTGAACAGAACTACACACAGGCTACGTACAGTGTAGTACCCCCTAATAGGCAAAACATATTTAAATAGATATCACTATGAAACTTTCCCAGTTTGTTATGTACATATAAACTAAGAAAAAATATATTGCAAGTTTTCTGAAATGTATGTTTATATATGCAAATGAGGCACTTCCCCATTAAATGTGCACATTTATGGTGCAATAAGGCAAAATGAAGTAAAATAAACAACTATATGTGTGTTAATGACGTTTTATTGTCATTAGTTTCATAGAAGACATGTTTAGGAAGCAAAATATAACAAAATCTCAAAATCAACAAAAAAAGTATATTTGCCTATTCACCTGCAGTGTCTCGCCTTAAGTAAAGGAACTGTGCCCTGACTGCTTGACAGTTCTTTTGGTGATTCATTTGAATAAGGGGTGCTTGATAAACTCCAGCCTTGTCTTGGTTATATAGTACCTTGTAAATCACCTCCCCCAGGACTACATTAGACCCCCACCCAAACTCAAAGGAGCATTTTCTTTTAATGTCTCATAAAAGAAGAATGTCTGTAATGTGCACCAAATGTAACAAGCACCTCCACCTACACCTCTTTATGTTCCAACAATTCTGTCCATCTGTCTATCTGTCTTTCTGTCACCATAGAATGCCCTTGGAATTCTTCAGGACCGGGACGGTCTCCCTAGATATGCCCCAGAACCCGGGATAATAAGGCTTTCCCTCCAACATTCCGTGACCCTGGCGTTGACAAGCGAGCTGGCTCCACCTTCCAGCATCAAACAGCAAAGCCATTGTTTTGGGGTGGGGGGGTTGACAGGAGGGGGGGTATCGGGATGGTTGAATGTTTGGGGAACTGACAAAAGCCAAAGGTACTCGTTATGAGAGAGCCAGCAGACATATGGGAGACAGCCAGGTAGACAGATATAGAGACCCAATGAAAGAGACCCCAAAAAGTCATCAGCTTACTAGTGGGCTTGGGGGGGGGGGGGGGGGGGGGGGGGGGGGGATCCAAGGCTCACGGGATCAGTCTGTTATGAGAGCTGTTTTTTTTTTTTTTTTTTATATATATATATATAGAGGCCAAGTGTCTTATCTTTCAGAGTGTGTCGCTCCTATTCCTGCACAGTTTAATATTAATGATTATTAACCCTTTCACTACCACACGACAGCCAGTTAACCCTTTCACTGTGACAATACAGGTTAGCCCTTTACTATCACACAACCGACGGCGATGCTCCATCATTAGCATCATTAGCTCCGCATCCTTGTGATAGTAAAGGTTTAACCTTCTGTCGTGTGGCAGTGAAAGGGTTAATGATTACCATTCCTTGGGGAATACTTGTATGACACACAGGTGGTTTACTGATCTGAAGGATTTTTGTGAGTTGCCCTTCAGGTGAACTTTAAATGATGGGAGACAGAATAAGTACAAAACACAGCATCATTTTTATTATGAGAGTATATCACACAAACACACATCAAAAAGATATTCTTTTGGTTTTTGACATTGTGAAGGTAACGTTTACCAGAGATCTACTGAAAGGCATGTTGACACGTTGGCCTGATTAAATACATGGCTGTTCTATAACGCCTGCCCTCAGCGGTTGAACAACATGTAACATTCATTGTTCCACTTTAAAACATTCCCTTACAAACAAAGAGGTCTATATGTCAACTATCTCTATCAAAGTGGATGGTTTTAGTACAAAATGCATCATTTGAATCTATTTAGTCATTCAGTCGATACAGTAAAGGAAAAAAAAGAAACGTTACAACACAGCTGTTGCTGTGTTTAGATGACAACATGTACAGTTATTTTGTTACAGAAACAGAACATCCCATGTATGTCAATAGCCTCAGTGCTTCAAAGTTATACAACAACTTCAAAGTTATACTTTAGTGGATTTAATAGCTGTAGTCCAGTTTGCTTTAGTTTGTGTCCAAAATATTTCTTTTATACATTATCTTCATACTTTTTCCGCCTTGTGTATCAAAAAGTAATTTTCTCCATCTCAAAACTTAAATACAGTTCATGCAGAATATAAACGTGCCCCCCTTCCCCTCTCTCTCTTTCTCTCTGCGCAGTCCTCTCTTTCCCCCTGGGTTATACCCGTGAGAAGAGAGCAGGTGCTAGCGAGGTCAGACGTAGTCTCTCTTATCGTAGCCACTGGGGGCTACCGACCTGGTCGGTTGGGAGTACACCATCCTGGAAGGCGGTCCGTACCTCTTTTCTGGCTGCGGGGGGCAGCTGCAGCAGAGAATGCACCCTCCTATGAGGAGAAAGGCGGCAGACGCCCAGCCCATGTACAGCGCCGCTCCTATCTCCCTCTTCTGAGCCTCCGGCGTGATGGGGCTATAGAACTCCATGATGATGGTGTGGGCCGACCATGACACCGGGATCAGCTGGGTCATCGAGGCCACGAGGAAAGTCACCCCGGCGGCGATCATCACCCGCGCCTTGGAGGCCTCTTCCTCCACGCAGTTGGTGCACTTGGCTCCTACCACGGCCACCAGCACCCCGACGATGCCCACCACGATGGAGATGACGGTGAGGGCGCGCGCCGCCTGCAGGTCGGCCGTCAGGGCCAGCATGGAGTCGTAGACCTTGCACTGCATCTGCCCGGTGCTCTGGACCACGCAGCTCATCCAGATGCCCTCCCAGATGGTCTGCGCTGTCACAATGTTTACCCCGATGAACGCGGACACCCTCCACATGGGCAGAGCGCACGACACAATGGCGGAAATCCATCCAAACACAGCGAGCGCCACCCCGAGTATCTCCAATCCAGCCGCAGGCATCTTGGGGGTTGGGGGTAATCCTCTTCTGGTATAGTCTGGGTGACAAGGTGTCCTCGCTTTTCTCAGTAGTGGGGGGAAAAAGTGTTTTCAGTGAGCGTGCTCTGGAATTCCCACAGCTCATATAGCCAAGGTTATCTTTGGAAAGGTGGAGCCACCTGGGGATTGGCCAGGTGGGGTTTTTCAAATATTTTTCACCCCCCAACTCCAACCCCCGCGCTTTGTTTGAACGGCCAGACCCTCAACCTTGGCGTGTATACAACCCTTAGATTAATCATTCAACCCAACCCTGGCTCCGGTAGCTCTCCCACAATTGTTTGGATGAAGGGGGCGGGAGGCACAGGGTAAATAAATGGCCTGTAACTCAGGGCTTGAGCAGTTAAAGGATAACACGCATGTTAGGGATGGATGGATGAATGATTAAAGGTGGAAGAGCACAACATCTACTACTGGCAGCGTTTCTTTGTGCTCCTCTCTCTCTCGACAGGTCACATGTTTAGTTTAGTTTAGTTTGTTTAGGATCCCATTAGTTGATGCAAAGAGCGCAGACTGGTCTACATGTCTACATACAACATACAAAGTTCAGAGAATAACAAATAAAACTATATTTAATTTACATATTATATCTACATAAATTAATTCTACACAAACATAACTTGTGCACTATATTGATGGGAAATTCACCAGACCCTTTCAAATATCCTTGAGATGTAGGAATCTGATAGTGACTAATAAAACATGTAAAATAGGCCTACTACAACCTGATCTAAAATTATATTCCTTTTATTGTAATTATATACAGTATATTGACATAGGCAATAATTCTAGAACTTACATAGAATAGAGTACTTTGGATATATCTCAAACACCAAATCTCAAAATAATGAGTTTTGAAATGATTTGTGTAGCATAATAACATCCATAAAATGTGTATGAGAGTGGATTATATTTTGCACTATAAGGAACTATTCTCAGCTTTTGTCACTGGATGTCTCTTCTGTCTTGCCGACTCTGGAAAGTAGCAAACTGGGAACACCTGTCATGCAAACACTGTGTGGTGTGTCTGTCAAGACTAGTCAAATATCAACACTGTCTCATCAGAAAATGTAAATAAAGTTATAATCGACCACAGGATCATAAGTAATATATG